>NC_051158.1:152478792-152518791 GCF_013339745.2 Dermacentor silvarum | reverse complement strand
TTTACATAAGTATGAATGAACAATAACGTTGTGCGCAAGGTTGTAAAAAAATTAACGCCACAAGTTCTTGTTTAAGATCATCCTTCAAAGAGTATGATATGCTTCTGTCCCGATAATTCCATCTAACCCCTTAGCTGGTGCCTTTGTTAGGAGTAAAAGCGATAGACAGTTGACCCCCATGAGTCCACCGTAGTGTGAATGACAGGGAAGCATGTTACGCTTGTAATGTTGTTGTGGTGGTGCGTTTATTTTACATAAGTATGAATGAACAATAACGTTGTGCGCAAGATTGTAAAAAAATTACCGTCACAAGTTCTTGTTTAGGATCATCCTTCAAAGAGTATGATATGCTTCTCTCCCGATAATTCCTTCTAACCCCATAGCTGGTGCCTTTGTTATGAGTAAAAGTGATAGACAGTTGACCCGTTGAGTCCATGGTATTGTGAATAACAGGGAAGCATGTTACGCTTGTAATGTTGTTGTGCTGGTGCATTTATTTTACATAAGTATGAATGAACAATAACGTTGCGCGCAAGATTGTAAAAAAATTACCGTCACAAGTTCTTGTTTAGGATCATCCTTCAAAGAGTATGATATGCTTCTCTCCCGATAATTCCTTCTAATCCCGTAGCTGGTGCCTTTGTTATGAGTAAAAGCGATAGACAGTTGACCCGTTGAGTCCATGGTATTGTGAATAACAGGGAACCCTGTTACGCGTGTAATGTTGTTGTGGTGGTGCATTTATTTTACATAAGTATGAATGAACAATAACGTTGTGCGCAAGGTTGTAAAAAAATTAACGCCACAAGTTCTTGTTTAAGATCATCCTTCAAAGAGTATGATATGCTTCTGTCCCGATAATTCCATCTAACCCCTTAGCTGGTGCCTTTGTTAGGAGTAAAAGCGATAGACAGTTGACCCCCATGAGTCCACCGTAGTGTGAATGACAGGGAAGCATGTTACGCTTGTAATGTTGTTGTGGTGGTGCGTTTATTTTACATAAGTATGAATGAACAATAACGTTGTGCGCAAGATTGTAAAAAAATTACCGTCACAAGTTCTTGTTTAGGATCATCCTTCAAAGAGTATGATATGCTTCTCTCCCGATAATTCCTTCTAACCCCATAGCTGGTGCCTTTGTTATGAGTAAAAGTGATAGACAGTTGACCCGTTGAGTCCATGGTATTGTGAATAACAGGGAAGCATGTTACGCTTGTAATGTTGTTGTGCTGGTGCATTTATTTTACATAAGTATGAATGAACAATAACGTTGCGCGCAAGATTGTAAAAAAATTACCGTCACAAGTTCTTGTTTAGGATCATCCTTCAAAGAGTATGATATGCTTCTCTCCCGATAATTCCTTCTAATCCCGTAGCTGGTGCCTTTGTTATGAGTAAAAGCGATAGCCAGTTGACCCGTTGAGTCCATCTTAATGTGAATAACAGGGAACCCTGTTACGCTTGGTATGTTGTCGTGGTGGTGCAGTTATTTTACATAAGTATGAAAGAACCATAAGAATTTGCGCAAGATTGTAAAAAAAATTACCCTCAAAAGTTCTTGTTACGGATCATCCTTCATAGAGTATGCAATACTTCTCTCCCGATAATTCCATCTAACCCCGTAGCTGGTGCCTTTGTTATGAGTAAAAGCGAAAGACAGTTGACCCGTTGAGTCCATCGTAATGTGAATGACAGGGAAGCAGGTTACGCTTCTAATGTTGTTGTGGTGGTGCCTTTATTTTAGATAGGTATGAAAGAACAATGAGGCTTTGCGCAATATTGTATAAAACAATTAGCGGCAGAAGATGTTGTTTAAGATCATCATTCATAGAGTATTCTATTCTTCTTTCCCGATAATGTCTTCTGACGCCGTAGCTGGTGCCTTTTATATGAGTAAAAGCGATAGACAGTTGACCCCCATGAGTCCACCGTATTGTGAATGACAGGGAAGCATGTTGCGCTTGTAATGTTGTTGTGGTGGTGCGTTTATTTTACATAAGTATGAATGAGCAATAACATTTTGCGCAAGATTGTAAAAAAGTTACCGTCACAAGTTCTTGTTTAAGATCATCCTTCAAAGTGTATGATATGCTTCTCTCCCGACAATTCTAACACCGTAGCTGGTGCCTTTGTTAGGAGTAAAAGCGATAGACAGTTGACCCGTTGAGTCCATCGTAATGTGAATAACAGGGAGCCCTGTTACGCTTGTGATTTTGTTGTGGTGGTGCGTTTATTTTACATAAGTATGAATGAACAATAACGTTGTGCGCAAAATTGCAAAAAAATTTACCGTCAAAAGTTGTTGTTAAGGATAATCCTTCACAGAGTATGATATGCTTCTCTCCCGATAATTCCATCTAACCCCGTGGCTGGTGCCTTTATTATGAGTAAAAACGATAGACAGTTCACCCGTTGAGTCCACCCTAATGTGAATAACAGGGAAGCAGGTTACGCTTGTAATGTTGTTGTGGTGGTGCCTTTATTTTAGATAGGTATGAAAGAACAATGAGGCTTTGCGCAATATTGTATAAAACAATTAGCGGCAGAAGATGTTGTTTAAGATCATCATTCATAGAGTATTCTATTCTTCTTTCCCGATAATGTCTTCTGACGCCGTAGCTGGTGCCTTTTATATGAGTAAAAGCGATAGACAGTTGACCCCCATGAGTCCACCGTATTGTGAATGACAGGGAAGCATGTTACGCTTGTAATGTTGTTGTGGTGGTGCGTTTATTTTACATAAGTATGAATGAACAATAACGTTGTGCGTAAGATTGTAAAAAAAATTTACCGTCAAAAGTTCTTGTTTAGGATCATCCTTCACAGAGTATGATATGCTTCTCTCCCGATAATTCCTTCTAACCCCGTAGCTGGTGCCTTTGTTATGAGTAAAAGCGATAGACAGTTGACCCGTTGAGTCCACGGTAATGTGAATAAAAGGGAAGCATGTTACGTTGTAATGTTGTTGTGCTGGTGCATATATTTTACATAAGTATGAATAAACAATAACGTTGTGCGCAAGATTGTAAAAAAATTACCGTCACAAGTTCTTGTTTAAGATCATCCTTCAAAGAGTATGATATGCTTCTCTCCCGATAATTCCTTCTAACCCCGTAGCTGGTGCCTTTTTTATGAGTAAAAGCGATAGACAGTTGACCCGTTGAGTCCACCCTAATGTGAATAACAGGGAAGCAGGTTACGCTTGTAATGTTGTTGTGGTGGTGCATTTATTTTAGATAGGTATGAAAGAACAATGAGGCTTTGCGCAATATTGTATAAAACAATTAGCGGCAGAAGATGTTGTTTAAGATCATCATTCATAGAGTATTCTATTCTTCTTTCCCGATAATGTCTTCTGACGCTGTAGCTGGTGCCTTTTATATGAGTAAAAGCGATAGACAGTTGACCCCCATGAGTCCACCGTATTGTGAATGACAGGGAAGCATGTTGCGCTTGTAATGTTGTTGTGGTGGTGCGTTTATTTTACATAAGTATGAATGAGCAATAACATTTTGCGCAAGATTGTAAAAAAGTTACCGTCACAAGTTCTTGTTTAAGATCATCCTTCAAAGTGTATGATATGCTTCTCTCCCGACAATTCTAACACCGTAGCTGGTGCCTTTGTTAGGAGTAAAAGCGATAGACAGTTGACCCGTTGAGTCCATCGTAATGTGAATAACAGGGAGCCCTGTTACGCTTGTGATTTTGTTGTGGTGGTGCGTTTATTTTACTTAAGTATGAATGAACAATAACGTTGTACGCAAAATTGCAAAAAAATTTACCGTCAAAAGTTGTTGTTAAGGATAATCCTTCACAGAGTATGATATGCTTCTCTCCCGATAATTCCATCTAACCCCGTGGCTGGTGCCTTTATTATGAGTAAAAACGATAGACAGTTCACCCGTTGAGTCCACCCTAATGTGAATAACAGGGAAGCAGGTTACGCTTGTAATGTTGTTGTGGTGGTGCCTTTATTTTAGATAGGTATGAAAGAACAATGAGGCTTTGCGCAATATTGTATAAAACAATTAGCGGCAGAAGATGTTGTTTAAGATCATCATTCATAGAGTATTCTATTCTTCTTTCCCGATAATGTCTTCTGACGCCGTAGCTGGTGCCTTTTATATGAGTAAAAGCGATAGACAGTTGACCCCCATGAGTCCACCGTATTGTGAATGACAGGGAAGCATGTTACGCTTGTAATGTTGTTGTGGTGGTGCGTTTATTTTACATAAGTATGAATGAACAATAACATTTTGCGCAAGATTGTAAAAAAGTTACCGTCACAAGTTCTTGTTTAAGATCATCCTTCAAAGTGTATGATATGCTTCTCTCCCGACAATTCTAACACCGTAGCTGGTGCCTTTGTTAGGAGTAAAAGCGATAGACAGTTGACCCGTTGAGTCCATCGTAATGTGAATAACAGGGAGCCCTGTTACGCTTGTGATTTTGTTGTGGTGGTGCGTTTATTTTACATAAGTATGAATGAACAATAACGTTGTGCGTAAGATTGTAAAAAAAATTTACCGTCAAAAGTTCTTGTTTAGGATCATCCTTCACAGAATATGCTATACTTCTCTCCCGATAATTCCTTCTAACACCGTAGCTGGTGCCTTTGTTATGAGTGAAAGCCATAGACAGTTGACCCCTTGAGTCCAACGTAATGTGAATGACAGGGAAGCAGGTTACGCTTGTAATGTTGTTGTGGTGGTGCATTTATTTTAGATAGGTATGAAAGAACAATGAGCCGTTGAGTCCACCTTAATGTGAATAACAGGGAAGCATGTTGTGCGGGAAACGTTGTGCGCAAGATTGTAAAAAAATTACCGTCACAAGTTCTTGTTTAAGATCATCCTTCAAAGACTATGATATGCTTCTCTCCCGATAATTCCATCTAACCACGTAGCTGGTGCCTTTGCTATGAGTAAAAGTGATAGACAGTTGACCCGTTGAGTCCATGGTATTGTGAATAACAGGGAAGCATGTTACGCTTGTAATGTTGTTGTGCTGCTGCATTTATTTTACATAAGTATGAATGAACAATAACGTTGTGCGCAAGATTGTAAAAAAATTACCATCACAAGTTCTTGTTTAGGATCATCCTTCAAAGAGTATGATATGCTTCTCTCCCGATAATTCCTTCTAACCCCATAGCTGGTGCCTTTGTTATGAGTAAATGCGATAGACAGTTGACCCGTTGAATCCATCTTAATGTGAATAACAGTGAAACATGTTACGCTTGTTATGTTGTTTGGTGGTGCATTTATTTTAGATAAATATGAATGAACAATATCGTTGTGCGCAAGATTGTAAAAAAATTACCATCAAAAGTTCTTGTTAAGGGTCATCCTTCACAGAGTATGCTATTCTTCTCTCCCGATAATTCCTTCTAACCCCGTAGCTGGAGCCTTTGTTATGAGTAAAAGCGATAGACAGCTGACCCGTTGAGTCCACCTTATTGTGAATAACAGGGAAGCATGTTGTGCGAGAAACGTTGTGCGCAAGATTGTAAAAAAGTTACCGTCACAAGTTCTTGTTTAAGCTAATCCTCCAAAGAGTTTGATATGCTTCTCTGCCGATAATTCCATCAAACCCCGTAGCTGGTGCCTTTGTTAGGAGTAAAAGCGATAGACAGTTGACCCGTTGAGTCCATCGTAACGTGAATACCAGGGAACCCTGTTACGCTTGTTATTTTGTCGTGGTGGTGCAGTTATTTTACATAAGTATGAAATAACCATAAGAATTTGCGCAAGATTGTAAAAAAATTACTGTAAAAAGTTCTTGTTTAGGATCATCCTTCACAGAATATGCTATACTTCTCTCCCGATAATTCCTTCTAACACCGTAGCTGGTGCCTTTGTTATGAGTGAAAGCCATAGACAGTTGACCGCTTGAGTCCAACGTAATGTGAATGACCGGGAAGCAGGTTACGCTTGTAATGTTGTTGTGGTGGTGCATTTATTTTACATAAGTATGAATGAACAATAACGTTCTGCGCAAGATTGTAAAAAAGTTACAGTCACAAGTTCTTGTTGAAGATCATCCTTCAAAGAGTATGATATGCTTCTCTCCCGATAATTACATCTAACCCCGTAGCTGGTGCCTTTGTTGGGCGTAATAGCGATAGACAGTTGACCCGTTGAGTCCATCGTAATGTGAATAACAGGGAACCCTGTTACGCTTGATATTTTGTTGTGGTGGTGCATTTATTTTACATAAGTATGAATAAACAATAACGTTGTGCGCAAGATTGTAAAAAAAAATTACCGTCACAAGTTCTTGTTTAAGATCATCCTTCAAAGAGTATGATATGCTTCTCTCCCGATAATTCCATCTAACCCCGTAGCTGGTGCCTTTGTTAGGAGTAAAAGCGATAGACAGTTGACCCGTTGAGTTTATCGTAATGTGAATAACAGGGAACCCTGTTACGCGTGTAATGTTGTGGTGGTGCATTTATTTTACATAAGTATGAATGAACAATAACGTTGTGCGCAAGGTTGTAAAAAAATTAACGCCACAAGTTCTTGTTTAAGATCATCCTTCAAAGAGTATGATATGCTTCTGTCCCGATAATTCCATCTAACCACGTAGCTGGTGCCTTTGTTAGGAGTAAAAGCGATAGACAGTTGACCCGTTGAGTTTATCGTAATGTGAATAACAGGGAACCCTGTTACGCGTGTAATGTTGTTGTGGTGGTGCATTTATTTTACATAAGTATGAATGAACAATAACGTTGTGCGCAAGGTTGTAAAAAAATTAACGCCACAAGTTCTTGTTTAAGATCATCCTTCAAAGAGTATGATATGCTTCTGTCCCGATAATTCCATCTAACCCCTTAGCTGGTGCCTTTGTTAGGAGTAAAAGCGATAGACAGTTGACCCCCATGAGTCCACCGTAGTGTGAATGACAGGGAAGCATGTTACGCTTGTAATGTTGTTGTGGTGGTGCGTTTATTTTACATAAGTATGAATGAACAATAACGTTGTGCGCAAGATTGTAAAAAAATTACCGTCACAAGTTCTTGTTTAGGATCATCCTTCAAAGAGTATGATATGCTTCTCTCCCGATAATTCCTTCTAACCCCATAGCTGGTGCCTTTGTTATGAGTAAAAGTGATAGACAGTTGACCCGTTGAGTCCATGGTATTGTGAATAACAGGGAAGCATGTTACGCTTGTAATGTTGTTGTGCTGGTGCATTTATTTTACATAAGTATGAATGAACAATAACGTTGCGCGCAAGATTGTAAAAAAATTACCGTCACAAGTTCTTGTTTAGGATCATCCTTCAAAGAGTATGATATGCTTCTCTCCCGATAATTCCTTCTAATCCCGTAGCTGGTGCCTTTGTTATGAGTAAAAGCGATAGACAGTTGACCCGTTGAGTCCATGGTATTGTGAATAACAGGGAACCCTGTTACGCGTGTAATGTTGTTGTGGTGGTGCATTTATTTTACATAAGTATGAATGAACAATAACGTTGTGCGCAAGGTTGTAAAAAAATTAACGCCACAAGTTCTTGTTTAAGATCATCCTTCAAAGAGTATGATATGCTTCTGTCCCGATAATTCCATCTAACCCCTTAGCTGGTGCCTTTGTTAGGAGTAAAAGCGATAGACAGTTGACCCCCATGAGTCCACCGTAGTGTGAATGACAGGGAAGCATGTTACGCTTGTAATGTTGTTGTGGTGGTGCGTTTATTTTACATAAGTATGAATGAACAATAACGTTGTGCGCAAGATTGTAAAAAAATTACCGTCACAAGTTCTTGTTTAGGATCATCCTTCAAAGAGTATGATATGCTTCTCTCCCGATAATTCCTTCTAACCCCATAGCTGGTGCCTTTGTTATGAGTAAAAGTGATAGACAGTTGACCCGTTGAGTCCATGGTATTGTGAATAACAGGGAAGCATGTTACGCTTGTAATGTTGTTGTGCTGGTGCATTTATTTTACATAAGTATGAATGAACAATAACGTTGCGCGCAAGATTGTAAAAAAATTACCGTCACAAGTTCTTGTTTAGGATCATCCTTCAAAGAGTATGATATGCTTCTCTCCCGATAATTCCTTCTAATCCCGTAGCTGGTGCCTTTGTTATGAGTAAAAGCGATAGCCAGTTGACCCGTTGAGTCCATCTTAATGTGAATAACAGGGAACCCTGTTACGCTTGGTATGTTGTCGTGGTGGTGCAGTTATTTTACATAAGTATGAAAGAACCATAAGAATTTGCGCAAGATTGTAAAAAAAATTACCCTCAAAAGTTCTTGTTACGGATCATCCTTCATAGAGTATGCAATACTTCTCTCCCGATAATTCCATCTAACCCCGTAGCTGGTGCCTTTGTTATGAGTAAAAGCGAAAGACAGTTGACCCGTTGAGTCCATCGTAATGTGAATGACAGGGAAGCAGGTTACGCTTCTAATGTTGTTGTGGTGGTGCCTTTATTTTAGATAGGTATGAAAGAACAATGAGGCTTTGCGCAATATTGTATAAAACAATTAGCGGCAGAAGATGTTGTTTAAGATCATCATTCATAGAGTATTCTATTCTTCTTTCCCGATAATGTCTTCTGACGCCGTAGCTGGTGCCTTTTATATGAGTAAAAGCGATAGACAGTTGACCCCCATGAGTCCACCGTATTGTGAATGACAGGGAAGCATGTTGCGCTTGTAATGTTGTTGTGGTGGTGCGTTTATTTTACATAAGTATGAATGAGCAATAACATTTTGCGCAAGATTGTAAAAAAGTTACCGTCACAAGTTCTTGTTTAAGATCATCCTTCAAAGTGTATGATATGCTTCTCTCCCGACAATTCTAACACCGTAGCTGGTGCCTTTGTTAGGAGTAAAAGCGATAGACAGTTGACCCGTTGAGTCCATCGTAATGTGAATAACAGGGAGCCCTGTTACGCTTGTGATTTTGTTGTGGTGGTGCGTTTATTTTACATAAGTATGAATGAACAATAACGTTGTGCGCAAAATTGCAAAAAAATTTACCGTCAAAAGTTGTTGTTAAGGATAATCCTTCACAGAGTATGATATGCTTCTCTCCCGATAATTCCATCTAACCCCGTGGCTGGTGCCTTTATTATGAGTAAAAACGATAGACAGTTCACCCGTTGAGTCCACCCTAATGTGAATAACAGGGAAGCAGGTTACGCTTGTAATGTTGTTGTGGTGGTGCCTTTATTTTAGATAGGTATGAAAGAACAATGAGGCTTTGCGCAATATTGTATAAAACAATTAGCGGCAGAAGATGTTGTTTAAGATCATCATTCATAGAGTATTCTATTCTTCTTTCCCGATAATGTCTTCTGACGCCGTAGCTGGTGCCTTTTATATGAGTAAAAGCGATAGACAGTTGACCCCCATGAGTCCACCGTATTGTGAATGACAGGGAAGCATGTTACGCTTGTAATGTTGTTGTGGTGGTGCGTTTATTTTACATAAGTATGAATGAACAATAACGTTGTGCGTAAGATTGTAAAAAAAATTTACCGTCAAAAGTTCTTGTTTAGGATCATCCTTCACAGAGTATGATATGCTTCTCTCCCGATAATTCCTTCTAACCCCGTAGCTGGTGCCTTTGTTATGAGTAAAAGCGATAGACAGTTGACCCGTTGAGTCCACGGTAATGTGAATAAAAGGGAAGCATGTTACGTTGTAATGTTGTTGTGCTGGTGCATATATTTTACATAAGTATGAATAAACAATAACGTTGTGCGCAAGATTGTAAAAAAATTACCGTCACAAGTTCTTGTTTAAGATCATCCTTCAAAGAGTATGATATGCTTCTCTCCCGATAATTCCTTCTAACCCCGTAGCTGGTGCCTTTTTTATGAGTAAAAGCGATAGACAGTTGACCCGTTGAGTCCATCGTAATGTGAATAACAGGGAACCATGTTACGCTTGTTATGTTGTCGTGGTGGTGCAGTTATTTTACATAAGTGTGAAAGAACCATAAGGATTTGCACAAAATTGTATAAAACAATTACCGGCAGAAGATGTTCTTTAAGATAATCATTCATAGAGTATTATATCCTTCTCTCCCGATAATTCCTTTTGACGCCATAGCTGGTGGCTTTGTTTTGAGTAAATGCGATAGACAGTTGACCCGTTGAATCCATCTTAATGTGAATAACAGTGAAACATGTTACGCTTGTTATGTTGTCGTGGTGGTGCAGTTATTTTACATAAGTGTGAAAGAACCATAAGGATTTGCACAAAATTGTATAAAACAATTACCGGCAGAAGATGTTCTTTAAGATAATCATTCATAGAGTATTATATCCTTCTCTCCCGATAATTCATTTTGACGCCATAGCTGGTGGCTTTGTTTTGAGTAAATGCGAAAGACAGTTGACCCGTTGAGTCCATGGTATTGTGAATAACAGGGAAGCATGTTTCGCTTGTAATGTTGTTGTGCTGGTGCATTTATTTTACATAAGTATGAATGAACAATAACGTTGCGCGCAAGATTGTAAAAAAATTACCGTCACAAGTTCTTGTTTAGGATCATCTTTCAAAGAGTATGATATGCTTCTCTCCCGATAATTCCTTCTAATCCCGTAGCTGGTGCCTTTGTTATGAGTAAAAGCGATAGACAGTTGACCCGTTGAGTCCATCTTAATGTGAATAACAGGGAACCCTGTTACGCTTGTTATGTTGTCGTGGTGGTGCAGTTATTTTACATAAGTATGAAAGAACCATAAGAATTTGCGCAAGATTGTAAAAAAAATTACCCTCAAAAGTTCTTGTTACGGATCATCCTTCATAGAGTATGCAATACTTCTCTCCCGATAATTCCATCTAACCCCGTAGCTGGTGCCTTTGTTATGAGTAAAAGCGAAAGACAGTTGACCCGTTGAGTCCATCGTAATGTGAATGACAGGGAAGCAGGTTACGCTTGTAATGTTGTTGTGGTGGTGCCTTTATTTTAGATAGGTATGAAAGGACAATGAGGCTTTGCGCAATATTGTATAAAACAATTAGCGGCAGAAGATGTTGTTTAAGATCATCATTCATAGAGTATTCTATTCTTCTCTCCCGATAATGTCTTCTGACGCCGTAGCTGGTGCCTTTTATATGAGTAAAAGCGATAGACAGTTGACCCCCATGAGTCCACCGTAGTGTGAATGACAGGGAAGCATGTTACGCTTGTAATGTTGTTGTGGTGGTGCGTTTATTTTACATAAGTATGAATGAACAATAAAGTTTTGCGCAAGATTGTAAAAAAAATTATCGCCACAAGTTCTTGTTTAAGATCATCCTTCACAGAGTATGCTATACTTCTCTCCCGATAATTCCTTCTAAACCCGTAGCTGGTGCCTTTGCTATGAGTAAAAGTGATAGACAGTTCACCCGTTGAGTCCATGGTATTGTGAATAACAGGGAAGCATGTTACGCTTGTAATGTTGTGCTGGTGCATTTATTTTACATAAGTATGAATGAACAATAACGTTGTGCGCAAGATTGTAAAAAAATTACCGTCACAAGTTCTTGTTTAGGATCATCCTTCAAAGAGTATGATATGCTTCTCTCCCGATAATTCCTTCTAACCCCATAGCTGGTGCCTTTGTTATGAGTAAAAGCGATAGGCAGTTGACCCTTTGAGTCCATCTTAATGTGAATAACAGAGAAGCATGTTGCGTTCTAATGTTGTTGTGCTGGTGCATTTATTTTACATAAGTATGAATGAACAATAACGTTGTGCGCAAGATTGTAAAAAAGTTACCGTCACAAGTTCTTGTTTAAGATCATCCTTCAAAGAGTATGATATGCTTCTCTCCCGATAATTCCATCTAACCCCGTAGCTGGTGCCTTTGTTATGAGTAAAAGCGATAGACAGTTGACCCGTTGAGTCCATCTTAATGTGAATAACAGGGAACCCTGTTACGCTTGTTATGTTGTCGTGGTGGTGCAGTTATTTTACATAAGTATGAAAGAACCATAAGGATTTGCACAAAATTGTATAAACATTTACCGGCAGAAGCTGCTGTTTAAGATCATACTTCATAGAGTATGCTATTCTTCTCTCCCGATAATTCCTTCCGACGCCATGGCTGGTGCCTTTGTTGTGAGTAAAAGCGATAAACAGTTGACCCGTTGAGTCCATCGTAATGTGAATAACAGGGAACCATGTTACGCTTGTTATGTTGTCGTGGTGGTGCAGTTATTTTACATAAGTGTGAAAGAACCATAAAGATTTGCACAAAATTGTATAAAACAATTACCGGCGGAAGATGTTCTTTAAGATAATCATTCATAGAGTATTATATTCTTCTCTCCCGATAATTCCTTTTGACGCCATAGCTGGTGCCTTTGTCATGAGTTAAAGCGATAGACAGTTGACCGCTTGAGTCCAACGTAATGTGAATGACAGGGAAGCAGGTTACGCTTGTAATGTTGTTGTGGTGGTGCATATATTTTACATAAGTATGAATGAACAATAACGTTGTGCGCAAGATTGTAAAAAAAATTACCCTCAAAAGTTCTTGTTACGGATCATCCTTCATAGAGTATGCAATACTTCTCTCCCGATAATTCCATCTAACCCCGTAGCTGGTGCCTTTGTTATGAGTAAAAGCGAAAGACAGTTGACCCGTTGAGTCCATCGTAATGTGAATGACAGGGAAGCAGGTTACGCTTGTAATGTTGTTGTGGTGGTGCCTTTATTTTAGATAGGTATGAAAGAACAATGAGGCTTTGCGCAATATTGTATAAAACAATTAGCGGCAGAAGATGTTGTTTAAGATCATCATTCATAGAGTATTCTATTCTTCTCTCCCGATAATGTCTTCTGACGCCGTAGCTGGTGCCTTTTATATGAGTAAAAGCGATAGACAGTTGACCCCCATGAGTCCACCGTAGTGTGAATGACAGGGAAGCATGTTACGCTTGTTATGTTGTCGTGGTGGTGCAGTTATTTTACATAAGTATGAAAGAACCATAAGAATTTGCGCAAGATTGTAAAAAAATTACCCTCAAAAGTTCTTGTTACGGATCATCCTTCAAAGAGTATGCAATACTTCTCTCCCGATAATTCCATCTAACCCCGTAGCTGGTGCCTTTGTTATGAGTAAAAGCGAAAGACAGTTGACCCGTTGAGTCCATCGTAATGTGAATGACAGGGAAGCAGGTTGCGCTTGTAATGTTGTTGTGGTGGTGCCTTTATTTTAGATAGGTATGAAAGAACAATGAGGCTTTGCGCAATATTGTATAAAACAATTAGCGGCAGAAGATGTTGTTTAAGATCATCATTCATAGAGTATTCTATTCTTCTCTCCCGATAATGTCTTCTGACGCCGTAGCTGGTGCCTTTTATATGAGTAAAAGCGATAGACACTTGACCCCCATGAGTCCACCGTAGTGTGAATGACAGGGAAGCATGTTACGCTTGTAATGTTGTTGTGGTGGTGCGTTTATTTTACATAAGTATGAATGAACAATAAAGTTTTGCGCAAGATTGTAAAAAAATTATCGCCACAAGTTCTTGTTTAAGATCATCCTTCACAGAGTATGCTATACTTCTCTCCCGATAATTCCTTCTAAACCCGTAGCTGGTGCCTTTGCTATGAGTAAAAGTGATAGACAGTTGACCCGTTGAGTCCATGGTATTGTGAATAACAGGGAAGCATGTTACGCTTGTAATGTTGTTGTGCTGGTGCACTTATTTTACATAAGTATGAATGAACAATAACGTTGTGCGCAAGATTGTAAAAAAATTACCGTCACAAGTTCTTGTTTAAGATCATCCTTCAAAGAGTATGATATACTTCTCTCCCGATAATTCCTTCTAACCCCGTAGCTGGTGCCTTTGTTATGAGTAAAAGCGATAGACAGTTGACCCATTGAGTCCATCTCAATGTGAATAACAGGGAACCCTGTTACGCTTGTTATGTTGTCGTGGTGGTGCAGTTATTTTAGATAAGTATGAAAGAACCATAAGAATTTGCGCAAGATTGTAAAAAAAAAATTACCGTCAAAAGTTCTTGTTTAGGATCATCCTTCACAGAGTATGCAATACTTCTCTCCGGATAATTCCTTCTAACGCCGTAGCTGGTGCCTTTGTTAGGAGTAAAAGCGATAGACAGTTGACCCGTTGAGTCCATCGTAATGTGAATAACAGGGAACCCTGTTACGCTTGTAATGTTGTTGTGGTGGTGCATTTATTTTACATAAGTATGAATGAACAATAACGTTGTGCGCAAGATTGTAAAAAAATTACCGTCACAAGTTCTTGTTTAAGATCATCCTTCAAAGAGTATGATATACTTCTCTCCCGATAATTCCTTCTAACCCCGTAGCTGGTGCCTTTGTTATGAGTAAAAGCGATAGACAGTTGACCCCCATCAGTCCACCGTAGTGTGAATGACAGGGAAGCATGTTACGCTTGTAATGTTGTTGTGCTGGTGCATTTATTTTACATAAGTATGAATGAACAATAACGTGCGCAAGATTGTAAAAAAATTACCGTCACAAGTTCTTGTTTAGGATCATCCTTCAAAGAGTATGATATGCTTCTCTCCCGATAATTCCTTCTAACCCCATAGCTGGTGCCTTTGTTATGAGTAAAAGCGATAGACAGTTGACCCGTTGAGTCCATCTTAATGTGAATAACAGGGAACCCTGTTACGCTTGTTATGTTGTCGTGGTGGTGCAGTTATTTTACATAAGTATGAAAGAACCATAAGAATTTGCGCAAGATTGTAAAAAAAAAATTACCGTCAAAAGTTCTTGTTTAGGATCATCCTTCACAGAGTATGCTATACTTCTCTCCCGATAATTCCTTCCAACACCGTAGCTGGTGCCTTTGTCATGAGTTAAAGCGATAGACAGTTGACCCATTGAGTCCAACGTAATGTGAATGACAGGGAAGCAGGTTACGCTTGTAATGTTGTTGTGGTGGTGCATATATTTTACATAAGTATGAATGAACAATAACGTTGTGCGCAAGATTGTAAAAAAAATTACCCTCAAAAGTTCTTGTTACGGATCATCCTTCATAGAGTATGCAATACTTCTCTCCCGATAATTCCATCTAACCCCGTAGCTGGTGCCTTTGTTATGAGTAAAAGCGAAAGACAGTTGACCCGTTGAGTCCATCGTAATGTGAATGACAGGGAAGCAGGTTACGCTTGTAATGTTGTTGTGGTGGTGCCTTTATTTTAGATAGGTATGAAAGAACAATGAGGCTTTGCGCAATATTGTATAAAACAATTAGCGGCAGAAGATGTTGTTTAAGATCATCATTCATAGAGTATTCTATTCTTCTCTCCCGATAATGTCTTCTGACGCCGTAGCTGGTGCCTTTTATATGAGTAAAAGCGATAGACAGTTGACCCCCATGAGTCCACCGTAGTGTGAATGACAGGGAAGCATGTTACGCTTGTAATGTTGTTGTGGTGGTGCGTTTATTTTACATAAGTATGAATGAACAATAACGTTGTGCGCAAGATTGTAAAAAAATTACCGTCACAAGTTCTTGTTTAAGATCATCCTTCAAAGAATATGATATGCTTCTCTCCCGATAATTCCTTCTAACCCCGTAGCTGGTGCCTTTGTTATGAGTAAAAGCGATAGACAGTTGACCCGTTGAGTCCATCTTAATGTGAATAACAGGGAACCCTGTTACGCTTGTTATGTTGTCGTGGTGGTGCAGTTATTTTACATAAGTATGAAAGAACCATAAGAATTTGCGCAAGATTGTAAAAAAAAATTACCGTCAAAAGTTCTTGTTTAGGATCATCCTTCACAGAGTATGCTATACTTCTCTCCCGATAATTCCTTCCAACACCGTAGCTGGTGCCTTTGTCATGAGTAAAAGCGATAGACAGTTGACCCATTGAGTCCAACGTAATGTGAATGACAGGGAAGCAGGTTACGCTTGTAATGTTGTTGTGGTGGTGCATATATTTTACATAAGTATGAATGAACAATAACGTTGTGCGCAAGATTCTAAAAAAAATTACCCTCAAAAGTTCTTGTTACGGATCATCCTTCATAGAGTATGCAATACTTCTCTCCCGATAATTCCATCTAACCCCGTAGCTGGTGCCTTTGTTATGTGTAAAAGCGAAAGACAGTTGACCCGTTGAGTCCATCGTAATGTGAATGACAGGGAAGCAGGTTACGCTTGTAATGTTGTTGTGGTGGTGCCTTTATTTTAGATAGGTATGAAAGAACAATGAGGCTTTGCGCAATATTGTATAAAACAATTAGCGGCAGAAGATGTTGTTTAAGATCATCATTCATACAGTATTCTATTCTTCTCTCCCGATAATGTCTTCTGACGCCGTAGCTGGTGCCTTTTATATGAGTAAAAGCGATAGACAGTTGACCCCCATGAGTCCACCGTAGTATGAATGACAGGGAAGCATGTTACGCTTGTTATGTTGTCGTGGTGGTGCAGTTATTTTACATAAGTATGAAAGAACCATAAGAATTTGCGCAAGATTGTAAAAAAATTACCCTCGAAAGTTCTTGTTACGGATCATCCTTCAAAGAGTATGCAATACTTCTCTACCGATAATTCCATCTAACCCCGTAGCTGGTGCCTTTGTTATGAGTAAAAGCGAAAGACAGTTGACCCGTTGAGTCCATCGTAATGTGAATGACAGGGAAGCAGGTTACGCTTGTAATGTTGTTGTGGTGGTGCCTTTATTTTAGATAGGTATGAAAGAACAATGAGGCTTTGCGCAATACTGTATAAAACAATTAGCGGCAGAAGATGTTGTTTAAGATCATCATTCATAGAGTATTCTATTCTTCTCTCCCGATAATGTCTTCTGACGCCGTAGCTGGTGCCTTTTATATGAGTAAAAGCGATAGACACTTGACCCCCATGAGTCCACCGTAGTGTGAATGACAGGGAAGCATGTTACGCTTGTAATGTTGTTGTGGTGGTGCGTTTATTTTACATAAGTATGAATGAACAATAAAGTTTTGCGCAAGATTGTAAAAAAATTATCGCCACAAGTTCTTGTTTAAGATCATCCTTCACAGAGTATGCTATACTTCTCTCCCGATAATTCCTTCTAAACCCGCAGCTGGTGCCTTTGCTATGAGTAAAAGTGATAGACAGTTGACCCGTTGAGTCCATGGTATTGTGAATAACAGGGAAGCATGTTACGCTTGTAATGTTGTTGTGCTGGTGCATTTATTTTACATAAGTATGAATGAACAATAACGTTGTGCGCAAGATTGTAAAAAAATTACCGTCACAAGTTCTTGTTTAAGATCATCCTTCAAAGAGTATGATATACTTCTCTCCCGATAATTCCTTCTAACCCCGTAGCTGGTGCCTTTGTTATGAGTAAAAGCGATAGACAGTTGACCCATTGAGTCTATCTCAATGTGAATAACAGGGAACCCTTTTACGCTTGTTATGTTGTCGTGGTGGTGCAGTTATTTTAGATAAGTATGAAAGAACCATAAGAATTTGCGCAAGATTGTAAAAAAAAATTACCGTCAAAAGTTCTTGTTTAGGATCATCCTTCACAGAGTATGCAATACTTCTCTCCCGATAATTCCTTCTAACACCGTAGCTGGTGCCTTTGTCATGAGTAAAAGCGATAGACAGTTGACCCCTTGAGTCCAACGTAATGTGAATGACAGGGAAGCAGGTTACGCTTGTTATGTTGTCGTGGTGGTGCAGTTATTTTACATAAGTGTGAAAGAACCATAAAGATTTGCACAAAATTGTATAAAACAATTACCGGCGGAAGATGTTCTTTAAGATAATCATTCATAGAGTATTATATTCTTCTCTCCCGATAATTCCTTTTGACGCCATAGCTGGTGCCTTTGTCATGAGTTAAAGCGATAGACAGTTGACCGCTTGAGTCCAACGTAATGTGAATGACAGGGAAGCAGGTTACGCTTGTAATGTTGTTGTGGTGGTGCATATATTTTACATAAGTATGAATGAACAATAACGTTGTGCGCAAGATTGTAAAAAAAATTACCCTCAAAAGTTCTTGTTACGGATCATCCTTCATAGAGTATGCAATACTTCTCTCCCGATAATTCCATCTAACCCCGTAGCTGGTGCCTTTGTTATGAGTAAAAGCGAAAGACAGTTGACCCGTTGAGTCCATCGTAATGTGAATGACAGGGAAGCAGGTTACGCTTGTAATGTTGTTGTGGTGGTGCCTTTATTTTAGATAGGTATGAAAGAACAATGAGGCTTTGCGCAATATTGTATAAAACAATTAGCGGCAGAAGATGTTGTTTAAGATCATCATTCATAGAGTATTCTATTCTTCTCTCCCGATAATGTCTTCTGACGCCGTAGCTGGTGCCTTTTATATGAGTAAAAGCGATAGACAGTTGACCGCCATGAGTCCACCGTAGTGTGAATGACAGGGAAGCATGTTACGCTTGTTATGTTGTCGTGGTGGTGCAGTTATTTTACATAAGTATGAAAGAACCATAAGAATTTGCGCAAGATTGTAAAAAAATTACCCTCAAAAGTTCTTGTTACGGATCATCCTTCAAAGAGTATGCAATACTTCTCTCCCGATAATTCCATCTAACCCCGTAGCTGGTGCCTTTGTTATGAGTAAAAGCGAAAGACAGTTGACCCGTTGAGTCCATCGTAATGTGAATGACAGGGAAGCAGGTTACGCTTGTAATGTTGTTGTGGTGGTGCCTTTATTTTAGATAGGTATGAAAGAACAATGAGGCTTTGCGCAATATTGTATAAAACAATTAGCGGCAGAAGATGTTGTTTAAGATCATCATTCATAGAGTATTCTATTCTTCTCTCCCGATAATGTCTTCTGACGCCGTAGCTGGTGCCTTTTATATGAGTAAAAGCGATAGACACTTGACCCCCATGAGTCCACCGTAGTGTGAATGACAGGGAAGCATGTTACGCTTGTAATGTTGTTGTGGTGGTGCGTTTATTTTACATAAGTATGAATGAACAATAAAGTTTTGCGCAAGATTGTAAAAAAATTATCGCCACAAGTTCTTGTTTAAGATCATCCTTCACAGAGTATGCTATACTTCTCTCCCGATAATTCCTTCTAAACCCGTAGCTGGTGCCTTTGCTATGAGTAAAAGTGATAGACAGTTGACCCGTTGAGTCCATGGTATTGTGAATAACAGGGAAGCATGTTACGCTTGTAATGTTGTTGTGCTGGTGCACTTATTTTACATAAGTATGAATGAACAATAACGTTGTGCGCAAGATTGTAAAAAAATTACCGTCACAAGTTCTTGTTTAAGATCATCCTTCAAAGAGTATGATATACTTCTCTCCCGATAATTCCTTCTAACCCCGTAGCTGGTGCCTTTGTTATGAGTAAAAGCGATAGACAGTTGACCCATTGAGTCCATCTCAATGTGAATAACAGGGAACCCTGTTACGCTTGTTATGTTGTCGTGGTGGTGCAGTTATTTTAGATAAGTATGAAAGAACCATAAGAATTTGCGCAAGATTGTAAAAAAAAAATTACCGTCAAAAGTTCTTGTTTAGGATCATCCTTCACAGAGTATGCAATACTTCTCTCCGGATAATTCCTTCTAACGCCGTAGCTGGTGCCTTTGTTAGGAGTAAAAGCGATAGACAGTTGACCCGTTGAGTCCATCGTAATGTGAATAACAGGGAACCCTGTTACGCTTGTAATGTTGTTGTGGTGGTGCATTTATTTTACATAAGTATGAATGAACAATAACGTTGTGCGCAAGATTGTAAAAAAATTACCGTCACAAGTTCTTGTTTAAGATCATCCTTCAAAGAGTATGATATACTTCTCTCCCGATAATTCCTTCTAACCCCGTAGCTGGTGCCTTTGTTATGAGTAAAAGCGATAGACAGTTGACCCCCATCAGTCCACCGTAGTGTGAATGACAGGGAAGCATGTTACGCTTGTAATGTTGTTGTGCTGGTGCATTTATTTTACATAAGTATGAATGAACAATAACGTGCGCAAGATTGTAAAAAAATTACCGTCACAAGTTCTTGTTTAGGATCATCCTTCAAAGAGTATGATATGCTTCTCTCCCGATAATTCCTTCTAACCCCATAGCTGGTGCCTTTGTTATGAGTAAAAGCGATAGACAGTTGACCCGTTGAGTCCATCTTAATGTGAATAACAGGGAACCCTGTTACGCTTGTTATGTTGTCGTGGTGGTGCAGTTATTTTACATAAGTATGAAAGAACCATAAGAATTTGCGCAAGATTGTAAAAAAAAAATTACCGTCAAAAGTTCTTGTTTAGGATCATCCTTCACAGAGTATGCTATACTTCTCTCCCGATAATTCCTTCCAACACCGTAGCTGGTGCCTTTGTCATGAGTTAAAGCGATAGACAGTTGACCCATTGAGTCCAACGTAATGTGAATGACAGGGAAGCAGGTTACGCTTGTAATGTTGTTGTGGTGGTGCATATATTTTACATAAGTATGAATGAACAATAACGTTGTGCGCAAGATTGTAAAAAAAATTACCCTCAAAAGTTCTTGTTACGGATCATCCTTCATAGAGTATGCAATACTTCTCTCCCGATAATTCCATCTAACCCCGTAGCTGGTGCCTTTGTTATGAGTAAAAGCGAAAGACAGTTGACCCGTTGAGTCCATCGTAATGTGAATGACAGGGAAGCAGGTTACGCTTGTAATGTTGTTGTGGTGGTGCCTTTATTTTAGATAGGTATGAAAGAACAATGAGGCTTTGCGCAATATTGTATAAAACAATTAGCGGCAGAAGATGTTGTTTAAGATCATCATTCATAGAGTATTCTATTCTTCTCTCCCGATAATGTCTTCTGACGCCGTAGCTGGTGCCTTTTATATGAGTAAAAGCGATAGACAGTTGACCCCCATGAGTCCACCGTAGTGTGAATGACAGGGAAGCATGTTACGCTTGTAATGTTGTTGTGGTGGTGCGTTTATTTTACATAAGTATGAATGAACAATAACGTTGTGCGCAAGATTGTAAAAAAATTACCGTCACAAGTTCTTGTTTAAGATCATCCTTCAAAGAATATGATATGCTTCTCTCCCGATAATTCCTTCTAACCCCGTAGCTGGTGCCTTTGTTATGAGTAAAAGCGATAGACAGTTGACCCGTTGAGTCCATCTTAATGTGAATAACAGGGAACCCTGTTACGCTTGTTATGTTGTCGTGGTGGTGCAGTTATTTTACATAAGTATGAAAGAACCATAAGAATTTGCGCAAGATTGTAAAAAAAAATTACCGTCAAAAGTTCTTGTTTAGGATCATCCTTCACAGAGTATGCTATACTTCTCTCCCGATAATTCCTTCCAACACCGTAGCTGGTGCCTTTGTCATGAGTAAAAGCGATAGACAGTTGACCCATTGAGTCCAACGTAATGTGAATGACAGGGAAGCAGGTTACGCTTGTAATGTTGTTGTGGTGGTGCATATATTTTACATAAGTATGAATGAACAATAACGTTGTGCGCAAGATTCTAAAAAAAATTACCCTCAAAAGTTCTTGTTACGGATCATCCTTCATAGAGTATGCAATACTTCTCTCCCGATAATTCCATCTAACCCCGTAGCTGGTGCCTTTGTTATGTGTAAAAGCGAAAGACAGTTGACCCGTTGAGTCCATCGTAATGTGAATGACAGGGAAGCAGGTTACGCTTGTAATGTTGTTGTGGTGGTGCCTTTATTTTAGATAGGTATGAAAGAACAATGAGGCTTTGCGCAATATTGTATAAAACTATTAGCGGCAGAAGATGTTGTTTAAGATCATCATTCATACAGTATTCTATTCTTCTCTCCCGATAATGTCTTCTGACGCCGTAGCTGGTGCCTTTTATATGAGTAAAAGCGATAGACAGTTGACCGCCATGAGTCCACCGTAGTATGAATGACAGGGAAGCATGTTACGCTTGTTATGTTGTCGTGGTGGTGCAGTTATTTTACATAAGTATGAAAGAACCATAAGAATTTGCGCAAGATTGTAAAAAAATTACCCTCGAAAGTTCTTGTTACGGATCATCCTTCAAAGAGTATGCAATACTTCTGTACCGATAATTCCATCTAACCCCGTAGCTGGTGCCTTTGTTATGAGTAAAAGCGAAAGACAGTTGACCCGTTGAGTCCATCGTAATGTGAATGACAGGGAAGCAGGTTACGCTTGTAATGTTGTTGTGGTGGTGCCTTTATTTTAGATAGGTATGAAAGAACAATGAGGCTTTGCGCAATACTGTATAAAACAATTAGCGGCAGAAGATGTTGTTTAAGATCATCATTCATAGAGTATTCTATTCTTCTCTCCCGATAATGTCTTCTGACGCCGTAGCTGGTGCCTTTTATATGAGTAAAAGCGATAGACACTTGACCCCCATGAGTCCACCGTAGTGTGAATGACAGGGAAGCATGTTACGCTTGTAATGTTGTTGTGGTGGTGCGTTTATTTTACATAAGTATGAATGAACAATAAAGTTTTGCGCAAGATTGTAAAAAAATTATCGCCACAAGTTCTTGTTTAAGATCATCCTTCACAGAGTATGCTATACTTCTCTCCCGATAATTCCTTCTAAACCCGCAGCTGGTGCCTTTGCTATGAGTAAAAGTGATAGACAGTTGACCCGTTGAGTCCATGGTATTGTGAATAACAGGGAAGCATGTTACGCTTGTAATGTTGTTGTGCTGGTGCATTTATTTTACATAAGTATGAATGAACAATAACGTTGTGCGCAAGATTGTAAAAAAATTACCGTCACAAGTTCTTGTTTAAGATCATCCTTCAAAGAGTATGATATACTTCTCTCCCGATAATTCCTTCTAACCCCGTAGCTGGTGCCTTTGTTATGAGTAAAAGCGATAGACAGTTGACCCATTGAGTCCATCTCAATGTGAATAACAGGGAACCCTTTTACGCTTGTTATGTTGTCGTGGTGGTGCAGTTATTTTAGATAAGTATGAAAGAACCATAAGAATTTGCGCAAGATTGTAAAAAAAAATTACCGTCAAAAGTTCTTGTTTAGGATCATCCTTCACAGAGTATGCAATACTTCTCTCCCGATAATTCCTTCTAACACCGTAGCTGGTGCCTTTGTCATGAGTAAAAGCGATAGACAGTTGACCCCTTGAGTCCAACGTAATGTGAATGACAGGGAAGCAGGTTACGCGTGTAATGTTGTTGTGGTGGTGCATTTATTTTACATAAGTATGAATGAACAATAAAGTTGTGCGCAAGATTGTAAAAAAATTACCGTCACAAGTTCTTGTTTAAGATCATCCTTCAAAGAGTATGATATACTTCTCTCCCGATAATTCCATCTAACCCCGTAGCTGGTGCCTTTGTTAGGAGTAAAAGCGATAGACAGTTGACCCGTTGAGTCCATCGTAATGTGAATAACAGGGAACCCTGTTACGCTTGTAATGTTGTTGTGGTGGTGCATTTATTTTACATAAGTATGAATGAACAATAACGTTGTGCGCAAGATTGTAAAAAAATTACCGTCACAAGTTCTTGTTTATGATGTAATAGTTCAGCGGAAATCTGCTAGGTGGAGATAAGTAATTATAAGTTCTTGTTTAAGATCATCCTTCAAAGAGTATGATATACTTCTCTCCCGATAATTCCTTCTAACCCCGTAGCTGGTGCCTTTGTTATGAGTAAAAGCGATAGACAGTTGACCCATTGAGTCCATCTCAATGTGAATAACAGGGAACTCTGTTACGCTTGTTATGTTGTCGTGGTGGTGCAGTTATTTTAGATAAGTATGAAAGAACCATAAGAATTTGCGCAAGATTGTAAAAAAAAATTACCGTCAAAAGTTCTTGTTTAGGATCATCCTTCACAGAGTATGCAATACTTCTCTCCCGATAATTCCTTCTAACACCGTAGCTGGTGCCTTTGTCATGAGTAAAAGCGATAGACAGTTGACCCCTTGAGTCCAACGTAATGTGAATGACAGGGAAGCAGGTCACGCTTGTAATGTTGTTGTGGTGGTGCATTTATTTTACATAAGTATGAAAAACAATAACGTTGTGCGCAAGATTGTAAAAAAAATTACCCTCAAAAGTTCTTGTTACGGATCATCCTTCATAGAGTATGCTATACTTCTCTCCCGATAATTCCATCTAACCCCGTAGCTGGTGCCTTTGTTATGAGTAAAAGCGAAAGACAGTTGACCCGTTGAGTCCATCTTTATGTGAATGACAGGGAAGCAGGTTACGCTTGTAATGTTGTTGTGGTGGTGCGTTTATTTTACATAAGTATGAATGAACAATAACGTTTTGCGCAAGATTGTAAAAAAGTTACCGTCACAAGTTCTTGTTTAAGATCATCCTTCAAAGTGTATGATATGCTTCTCTCCCGATAATTCTATCTAACACCGTAGCTGGTGCCTTTGTTAGGAGTAAAAGCGATAGACAGTTGACCCGTTGATTTTATCGTAATGTGAATAACAGGGAACCCTGTTACGCGTGTAATGTTGTTGTGGTGGTGCATTTATTTTACATAAGTATGAACGAACAATAACGTTGTGCGCAAGGTTGTAAAAAAATTAACGCCACAAGTTCTTGTTAAGGGTCATCCTTCACAGAGTACGCTATTCTTCTCTCCCGATAATTCCTTCTAACCCCGTAGCTGGTGCCTTTGTGATGAGTAAAAGCGATAGACAGTTGACCCGTTGAATTCATCGTAATGTGAATAACAGGGAACCCTGTTACGCTTGTAATGTTGTTGTGGTGGTGCATTTATTTTACATAAGTATGAATGAACATTAACGTTGTGCGCAAGATTGTAAAAAAATTTACCGTCAAAAGTTCTTGTTTAGGATCATCCTTCACAGAGTATGCTATACTTCTCTCCCGATAATTCCTTCTAACACCGTAGCTGGTGCCTTTGTCATGAGTAAAAGCGATAGACAGTTGACCCCTTGAGTCCAACGTAATGTGAATGACAGGGAAGCAGGTCACGCTTGTAATGTTGTTGTGGTGGTGCGTTTATTTTACATAAGTATGAATGAACAATAAAGTTTTGCGCAAGATTGTAAAAAAATTATCGCCACAAGTTCTTGTTTAAGATCATCCTTCACAGAGTATGCTATACTTCTCTCCCGATAATTCCTTCTAAACCCGTAGCTGGTGCCTTTGCTATGAGTAAAAGTGATAGACAGTTGACCCGTTGAGTCCATGGTATTGTGAATAACAGGGAAGCATGTTACGCTTGTAATGTTGTTGTGCTGGTGCATTTATTTTACATAAGTATGAATGAACAATAACGTTGTGCGCAAGATTGTAAAAAAATTACCGTCACAAGTTCTTGTTTAAGATCATCCTTCAAAGAGTATGATATACTTCTCTCCCGATAATTCCTTCTAACCCCGTAGCTGGTGCCTTTGTTATGAGTAAAAGCGATAGACAGTTGACCCATTGAGTCCATCTCAATGTGAATAACAGGGAACCCTGTTACGCTTGTTATGTTGTCGTGGTGGTGCAGTTATTTTAGATAAGTATGAAAGAACCATAAGAATTTGCGCAAGATTGTAAAAAAAATTACCGTCAAAAGTTCTTGTTTAGGATCATCCTTCACAGAGTATGCAATACTTCTCTCCCGATAATTCCTTCTAACACCGTAGCTGGTGCCTTTGTCATGAGTAAAAGCGATAGACAGTTGACCCCTTGAGTCCAACGTAATGTGAATGACAGGGAAGCAGGTTACGCGTGTAATGTTGTTGTGGTGGTGCATTTATTTTGCATAAGTATGAATGAACAATAACGTTGTGCGCAAGATTGTAAAAAAATTACCGTCACAAGTTCTTGTTTAAGATCATCCTTCAAAGAGTATGATATACTTCTCTCCCGATAATTCCATCTAACCCCGTAGCTGGTGCCTTTGTTAGGAGTAAAAGCGATAGACAGTTGACCCGTTGAGTCCATCGTAATGTGAATAACAGGGAACCCTGTTACGCTTGTAATGTTGTTGTGGTGGTGCATTTATTTTACATAAGTATGAATGAACAATAACGTTGTGCGCAAGATTGTAAAAAAATTACCGTCACAAGTTCTTGTTTATGATGTAATAGTTCAGCGGAAATCTGCTAGGTGGAGATAAGTAATTATAAGTTCTTGTTTAAGATCATCCTTCAAAGAGTATGATATACTTCTCTCCCGATAATTCCTTCTAACCCCGTAGCTGGTGCCTTTGTTATGAGTAAAAGCGATAGACAGTTGACCCATTGAGTCCATCTCAATGTGAATAACAGGGAACCCTGTTACGCTTGTTATGTTGTCGTGGTGGTGCAGTTATTTTAGATAAGTATGAAAGAACCATAAGAATTTGCGCAAGATTGTAAAAAAAAAATTACCGTCAAAAGTTCTTGTTTAGGATCATCCTTCACAGAGTATGCAATACTTCTCTCCCGATAATTCCTTCTAACACCGTAGCTGGTGCCTTTGTCATGAGTAAAAGCGATAGACAGTTGACCCCTTGAGTCCAACGTAATGTGAATGACAGGGAAGCAGGTCACGCTTGTAATGTTGTTGTGGTGGTGCATTTATTTTACATAAGTATGAAAAACAATAACGTTGTGCGCAAGATTGTAAAAAAAATTACCCTCAAAAGTTCTTGTTACGGATCATCCTTCATAGAGTATGCTATACTTCTCTCCCGATAATTCCATCTAACCCCGTAGCTGGTGCCTTTGTTATGAGTAAAAGCGAAAGACAGTTGACCCGTTGAGTCCATCTTTATGTGAATGACAGGGAAGCAGGTTACGCTTGTAATGTTGTTGTGGTGGTGCGTTTATTTTACATAAGTATGAATGAACAATAACGTTTTGCGCAAGATTGTAAAAAAGTTACCGTCACAAGTTCTTGTTTAAGATCATCCTTCAAAGTGTATGATATGCTTCTCTCCCGATAATTCTATCTAACACCGTAGCTGGTGCCTTTGTTAGGAGTAAAAGCAATAGACAGTTGACCCGTTGATTTTATCGTAATGTGAATAACAGGGAACCCTGTTACGCGTGTAATGTTGTTGTGGTGGTGCATTTATTTTACATAAGTATGAATGAACAATAACGTTGTGCGCAAGGTTGTAAAAAAATTAACGCCACAAGTTCTTGTTTAAGATCATCCTTCAAAGAGTATGATATGCTTCTGTCCCGATAATTCCATCTAACCCCTTAGCTGGTGCCTTTGTTAGGAGTAAAAGCGATAGACAGTTGACCCGTTGAATTCATCGTAATGTGAATAACAGGGAACCCTGTTACGCTTGTAATGTTGTTGTGGTGGTGCATTTATTTTAAATAAGTATGAATGAACAATAACGTTGAGCGCAAGATTGTAAAAAATTACCATCAAAAGTTCTTGTTAAGGGTCATCCTTCACAGAGTACGCTATTCTTCTCTCCCGATAATTCCTTCTAACCCCGTAGCTGGTGCCTTTGTGATGAGTAAAAGCGATAGACAGTTGACCCGTTGAATTCATCGTAATGTGAATAACAGGGAACCCTGTTACGCTTGTAATGTTGTTGTGGTGGTGCATTTATTTTACATAAGTATGAATGAACATTAACGTTGTGCGCAAGATTGTAAAAAAATTTACCGTCAAAAGTTCTTGTTTAGGATCATCCTTCACAGAGTATGCTATACTTCTCTCCCGATAATTCCTTCTAACACCGTAGCTGGTGCCTTTGTCATGAGTAAAAGCGATAGACAGTTGACCCCTTGAGTCCAACGTAATGTGAATGACAGGGAAGCAGGTCACGCTTGTAATGTTGTTGTGGTGGTGCATTTATTTTACATAAGTATGAATGAACAATAACGTTGTGCGCAAGATTGTAAAAAAAATTACCCTCAAAAGTTCTTGTTACGGATCATCCTTCATAGAGTATGCTATACTTCTCTCCCGATAATTCCATCTAACCCCGTAGCTGGTGCCTTTGTTATGAGTAAAAGCGAAAGACAGTTGACCCGTTGAGTCCATCTTTATGTGAATGACAGGGAAGCAGGTTACGCTTGTAATGTTGTTGTGGTGGTGCCTTTATTTTAGATAGGTATGAAAGAACAGTGAGGGTTTGCGCAATATTGTATAAAACAATTAGCGGCAGAAGATGTTGTTTAAGATCATCATTCATAGAGTATTCTATTCTTCTCTCCCGATAATGTCTTCAGACGCCGTAGCTGGTGCCTTTTATATGAGTAAAAGCGATAGACAGTTGACCCCCATGAGTCCACCGTATTGTGAATGACAGGGAAGCATGTTACGCTTGTAATGTTGTTGTGGTGGTGCGTTTATTTTACATAAGTATGAATGAACAATAATGTTTTGCGCAAGATTGTAAAAAAGTTACCGTCACAAGTTCTTGTTTAAGATCATCCTTCAAAGTGTATGATATGCTTCTCTCCCGATAATTCTATCTAACACCGTAGCTGGTGCCTTTGTTAGGAGTAAAAGCGATAGACAGTTGACCCGTTGAGTTTATCGTAATGTGAATAACAGGGAACCCTGTTACGCGTGTAATGTTGTTGTGGTGGTGCATTTATTTTACATAAGTATGAATGAACAATAACGTTGTGCGCAAGGTTGTAAAAAAATTAACGCCACAAGTTCTTGTTTAAGATCATCCTTCAAAGAGTATGTTATGCTTCTGTCCGGATAATTCCATCTAACCCCTTAGCTGGTGCCTTTGTTAGGAGTAAAAGCGATAGACAGTTGACCCGTTGAATTCATCGTAATGTGAATAACAGGGAACCCTGTTACGCTTGTAATGTTGTTGTGGTGGTGCATTTATTTTAAATAAGTATGAATGAACAATAACGTTGTGCGCAAGATTGTAAAAAATTACCATCAAAAGTTCTTGTTAAGGGTCATCCTTCACAGAGTACGCTATTCTTATCTCCCGATAATTCCTTCTAACCCCGTAGCTGGTGCCTTTGTGATGAGTAAAAGCGATAGACAGTTGACCCGTTGAATTCATCGTAATGTGAATAACAGGGAACCCTGTTACGCTTGTAATGTTGTTGTGGTGGTGCATTTATTTTACATAAGTATGAATGAACATTAACGTTGTGCGCAAGATTGTAAAAAAATTTACCGTCAAAAGTTCTTGTTAAGGATAATCCTTCACAGAGTATGATATGCTTCTCTCCCGATAATTCCATCTAACCCCGTGGCTGGTGCCTTTATTATGAGTAAAAGCGATAGACAGTTGACCCGTTGAGTCCACCTTAATGTGAATACCAGGGAAGCATGTTGCGTTGTAATGTTGTTGTGCTGGTGCATATATTTTACATAAGTATGAATGAACAATAACGTTGTGCGCAAGATTGTAAAAAAAATTACCCTCAAAAGTTCTTGTTACGGATCATCCTTCATAGAGTATGCAATACTTCTCTCCCGATAATTCCATCTAACCCCGTAGCTGGTGCCTTTTATATGAGTAAAAGCGATAGACAGTTGACCCGTTGAGTCCACCGTAGTGTGAATGACAGGGAAGCATGTTACGCTTGTAATGTTGTTGTGGTGGTGCATTTATTTTACATAAGTATGAATGAACAATAACGTTGTGCGCAAGATTATAAAAAAATTACCGTCACAAGTTCTTGTTTAGGATCATCCTTCAAAGAGTATGATATGCTTCTCTCCCGATAATTCCTTCTAACCCCATAGCTGGTGCCTTTGTTATGAGTAAAAGTGATAGACAGTTGACCCGTTGAGTCCATGGTATTGTGAATAACAGGGAAGCATGTTACGCTTGTAATGTTGTTGTGCTGGTGCATTTATTTTACATAAGTATGAATGAACAATAACGTTGCGCGCAAGATTGTAAAAACATTACCGTCACAAGTTCTTGTTTAGGATCATCCTTCAAAGAGTATGATATGCTTCTCTCCCTATAATTCCTTCTAATCCCGTAGCTGGTGCCTTTGTTATGAGTAAAAGCGATAGACAGTTGACCCGTTGAGTCCATCTTAATGTGAATAACAGGGAACCCTGTTACGCTTGTTATGTTGTCGTGGTGGTGCAGTTATTTTACATAAGTATGAAAGAACCATAAGAATTTGCGCAAGATTGTAAAAAAAATTACCCTCAAAAGTTCTTGTTACGGATCATCCTTCATAGAGTATGCAATACTTCTCTCCCGATAATTCCATCTAACCCCGTAGCTGGTGCCTTTGTTATGAGTAAAAGCGAAAGACAGTTGACCCGTTGAGTCCATCGTAATGTGAATGACAGGGAAGCAGGTTACGCTTGTAATGTTGTTGTGGTGGTGCATATATTTTACATAAGTATGAATGAACAATAACGTTGTGCGCAAGATTGTAAAAAAAATTACCCTCAAAAGTTCTTGTTACGGATCATCCTTCATAGAGTATGCAATACTTCTCTCCCGATAATTCCATCTAACCCCGTAGCTGGTGCCTTTGTTATGAGTAAAAGCGAAAGACAGTTGACCCGTTGAGTCCATCGTAATGTGAATGACAGGGAAGCAGGTTACGCTTGTAATGTTGTTGTGGTGGCGCCTTTATTTTAGATAGGTATGAAAGAACAATGAGGCTTTGCGCAATATTGTATAAAACAATTAGCGGCAGAAGATGTTGTTTAAGATCATCATTCATAGAGTATTCTATTCTTCTCTCCCGATAATGTCTTCTGACGCCGTAGCTGGTGCCTTTTATATGAGTAAAAGCGATAGACACTTGACCCCCATGAGTCCACCGTAGTGTGAATGACAGGGAAGCATGTTACGCTTGTTATGTTGTCGTGGTGGTGCAGTTATTTTACATAAGTATGAAAGAACCATAAGAATTTGCGCAAGATTGTAAAAAAATTACCCTCAAAAGTTCTTGTTACGGATCATCCTTCAAAGAGTATGCAATACTTCTCTCCCGATAATTCCTTCTAACCCCATAGCTGGTGCCTTTGTTATGAGTAAAAGTGATAGACAGTTGACCCGTTGAGTCCATGGTATTGTGAATAACAGGGAAGCATGTTACGCTTGTAATGTTGTTGTGCTGGTGCATTTATTTTACATAAGTATGAATGAACAATAACGTTGCGCGCAAGATTGTAAAAAAATTACCGTCACAAGTTCTTGTTTAGGATCATCCTTCAAAGAGTATGATATGCTTCTCTCCCTATAATTCCTTCTAATCCCGTAGCTGGTGCCTTTGTTATGAGTAAAAGCGATAGACAGTTGACCCGTTGAGTCCATCTTAATGTGAATAACAGGGAACCCTGTTACGCTTGTTATGTTGTCGTGGTGGTGCAGTTATTTTACATAAGTATGAAAGAACCATAAGAATTTGCGCAAGATTGTAAAAAAAAATTACCGTCAAAAGTTCTTGTTTAGGATCATCCTTCACAGAGTATGCTATACTTCTCTCCCGATAATTCCTTCCAACACCGTAGCTGGTGCCTTTGTCATGAGTAAAAGCGATAGACAGTTGACCCATTGAGTCCAACGTAATGTGAATGACAGGGAAGCAGGTTACGCTTGTAATGTTGTTGTGGTGGTGCATATATTTTACATAAGTATGAATGAACAATAACGTTGTGCGCAAGATTGTAAAAAAAATTACCCTCAAAAGTTCTTGTTACGGATCATCCTTCATAGAGTATGCAATACTTCTCTCCCGATAATTCCATCTAACCCCGTAGCTGGTGCCTTTGTTATGAGTAAAAGCGAAAGACAGTTGACCCGTTGAGTCCATCGTAATGTGAATGACAGGGAAGCAGTTTACGCTTGTAATGTTGTTGTGGTGGTGCCGTTATTTTAGATAGGTATGAAAGAACAATGAGGCTTTGCGCAATATTGTATAAAACAATTAGCGGCAGAAGATGTTGTTTAAGATCATCATTCATAGAGTATTCTATTCTTCTCTCCCGATAATGTCTTCTGACGCCGTAGCTGGTGCCTTTTATATGAGTAAAAGCGATAGACAGTTGACCCCCATGAGTCCACCGTAGTGTGAATGACAGGGAAGCATGTTACGCTTGTTATGTTGTCGTGGTGGTGCAGTTATTTTACATAAGTATGAAAGAACCATAAGAATTTGCGCAAGATTGTAAAAAAATTACCCTCAAAAGTTCTTGTTACGGATCATCCTTCAAAGAGTATGCAATACTTCTCTCCCGATAATTCCATCTAACCCCGTAGCTGGTGCCTTTGTTATGAGTAAAAGCGAAAGACAGTTGACCCGTTGAGTCCATCGTAATGTGAATGACAGGGAAGCAGGTTACGCTTGTAATGTTGTTGTGGTGGTGCCTTTATTTTAGATAGGTATGAAAGAACAATGAGGCTTTGCGCAATATTGTATAAAACAATTAGCGGCAGAAGATGTTGTTTAAGATCATCATTCATAGAGTATTCTATTCTTCTCTCCCGATAATGTCTTCTGACGCCGTAGCTGGTGCCTTTTATATGAGTAAAAGCGATAGACACTTGACCCCCATGAGTCCACCGTAGTGTGAATGACAGGGAAGCATGTTACGCTTGTAATGTTGTTGTGGTGGTGCGTTTATTTTACATAAGTATGAATGAACAATATCGTTATGCACAAGATTGTAAAAAAATTACCGTCAAAAGTTCTTCTTAAGGATCATCCTTCACAGAGTATGCTATACTTCTCTCCTGATAATTCCTTCTAAGCCCGTAGCTGGTGCCTTTGTTATGAGTAAAAGCGATAGACAGTTGACCCGTTGAGTCCACCTTAATGTGAATAACTGGGAAGCATGTTGTGCGGGAAACGTTGTGCGCAAGATTGTAAAAAAATTACCGTCACAAGTTCTTGTTTAAGATCATCCTTCAAAGGGTATGATATGCTTCTCTCCCGATAATTCCATCTAACCCCTTAGCTGGTGCCTTTGTTAGGAGTAAAAGCGATAGACAGTTGACCCGTTGAATTCATCGTAATGTGAATAACAGGGAACCCTGTTACGCTTGTAATGTTGTTGTGGAGGTGCATTTATTTTACATAAGTATGAATGAACAATAACGTTGTGCGCAAGATTGTAAAAAAATTTACCGTCAAAAGTTCTTGTTAAGGATAATCCTTCACAGAGTATGATATGCTTCTCTCCCGATAATTCCATCTAACCCCGTGGCTGGTGCCTTTATTATGAGTAAAAGCGATAGACAGTTGACCCGTTGAGTCCATCTTAATATGAATACCAGGGAAGCATGTTGCGTTGTAATGTTGTTGTGCTGGTGCATTTATTTTACATAAGTATGAATGAACAATAACGTTCTGCGCAAGATTGTAAAAAAGTTTCCGTCACAAGTTCTTGTTTAAGATCATCCTTCAAAGAGTATGATATGCTTCTCTCCCGATAATTCCATCTAACCCCGTAGCTGGTGCCTTTGTTAGGTGTAATAGCGATAGACAGTTGACCCGTTGAGTCCATCGTAATGTGAATAACAGGGAACCCTGTTACGCTTGTTATTTTGTTGTGGTGGTGCATTTATTTTATATAAGTATGAATGAACAATAACGTTGTGCGCAAGATTGTAAAAAATTACCATCAAAAGTTCTTGTTAAGGGTCATCCTTCACAGAGTAGGCTATTCTTCTCTCCCGATAATTCCTTCTAACCCCGTAGCTGGTGCCTTTGTGATGAGTAAAAGCGATAGACAGTTGACCCGTTGAATTCATCGTAATGTGAATGACGGGAAGCAGGTTACGCTTGTAATGTTGTTGTGGTGGTGCATTTATTTTACATAAGTATGAATGAACAATAACGTTGTGCGCAAGATTGTAAAAAAAATTACCGTCAAAAGTTCTTGTTAAAGAGCATCCTTCAAAGAGTATGCTATTCTTCTCTCCCGATAATTCCTTCTAACCCCGTAGCTGGTGCCTTTGTTATGAGTAAAAGCGATAGACAGTTGACCCGTTCAGTCCACCTTAATGTGAATAACAGGGAACCCTGTTACGCTTGCTATTTTGTCGTGGTGGTGCACATATTTTACATAAGTATGAATGAACAATAACGTTGTGCGAAAGATTGTTAAAAAAATTACCGTCAAACGTTCTTGTTTAAGATCATCCTTCAAAGAGTATGCTATTCTTCTCTCCCGATAATTCCTTCTAACCCCGTAGCTGGTGCCTTTGTTATGAGTAAAAGCGATAGACAGTTGACCCGTTGAGTCCATTGTAATGTGAATGACAGGGAAGCAGGTTACGCTTGTAATGTTGTTGTGGTGGTGCATTTATTTTAGATAGGTATGAAAGAACAATGAGCCGTTGAGTCCACCTTAATGTGAATAACAGGGAAGCATGTTGTGCGGGAAACGTTGTGCGCAAGATTGTAAAAAAATTACCGTCACAAGTTCTTGTTTAAGATCATCCTTCAAAGACTATGATATGCTTCTCTCCCGATAATTCCATCTAACCACGTAGCTGGTGCCTTTGCTATGAGTAAAAGTGATAGACAGTTGACCCGTTGAGTCCATGGTATTGTGAATAACAGGGAAGCATGTTACGCTTGTAATGTTGTTGTGCTGCTGCATTTATTTTACATAAGTATGAATGAACAATAACGTTGTGCGGAAGATTGTAAAAAAATTACCGTCACAAGTTCTTGTTTAGGATCATCCTTCAAAGAGTATGATATGCTTCTCTCCCGATAATTCCTTCTAACCCCATAGCTGGTGCCTTTGTTATGAGTAAATGCGATAGACAGTTGACCCGTTGAATCCATCTTAATGTGAATAACAGTGAAACATGTTACGCTTGTTATGTTGTTTGGTGGTGCATTTATTTTAGATAAGTATGAATGAACAATATCGTTGTGCGCAAGATTGTAAAAAAATTACCATCAAAAGTTCTTGTTAAGGGTCATCCTTCACAGAGTATGCTATTCTTCTCTCCCGATAATTCCTTCTAACCCCGTAGCTGGAGCCTTTGTTATGAGTAAAAGCGATAGACAGCTGACCCGTTGAGTCCACCTTATTGTGAATAACAGGGAAGCATGTTGTGCGAGAAACGTTGTGCGCAAGATTGTAAAAAAGTTACCGTCACAAGTTCTTGTTTAAGCTAATCCTCCAAAGAGTATGATATGCTTCTCTGCCGATAATTCCATCAAACCCCGTAGCTGGTGCCTTTGTTAGGAGTAAAAGCGATAGACAGTTGACCCGTTGAGTCCATCGTAACGTGAATACCAGGGAACCCTGTTACGCTTGTTATTTTGTCGTGGTGGTGCAGTTATTTTACATAAGTATGAAATAACCATAAGAATTTGCGCAAGATTGTAAAAAATTACTGTAAAAAGTTCTTGTTTAGGATCATCCTTCACAGAATATGCTATACTTCTCTCCCGATAATTCCTTCTAACACCGTAGCTGGTGCCTTTGTTATGAGTGAAAGCCATAGACAGTTGACCGCTTGAGTCCAACGTAATGTGAATGACCGGGAAGCAGGTTACGCTTGTAATGTTGTTGTGGTGGTGCATTTATTTTACATAAGTATGAATGAACAATAACGTTCTGCGCAAGATTGTAAAAAAGTTACAGTCACAAGTTCTTGTTGAAGATCATCCTTCAAAGAGTATGATATGCTTCTCTCCCGATAATTCCATCTAACCCCGTAGCTGGTGCCTTTGTTAGGAGTAAAAGCGATAGACAGTTGACCCGTTGAGTTTATCGTAATGTGAATAACAGGGAACCCTGTTACGCTTGTTATTTTGTTGTGGTGGTGCATTTATTTTACATAAGTATGAATAAACAATAACGTTGTGCGCAAGATTGTAAAAAAAATTACCGTCACAAGTTCTTGTTTAAGATCATCCTTCAAAGAGTATGATATGCTTCTCTCCCGATAATTCCATCTAACCCCGTAGCTGGTGCCTTTGTTAGGAGTAAAAGCGATAGACAGTTGACCCGTTGAGTTTATCGTAATGTGAATAACAGGGAACCCTGTTACGCGTGTAATGTTGTTGTGGTGGTGCATTTATTTTACATAAGTATGAATGAACAATAACGTTGTGCGCAAGGTTGTAAAAAAATTAACGCCACAAGTTCTTGTTTAAGATCATCCTTCAAAGAGTATGATATGCTTCTGTCCCGATAATTCCATCTAACCACGTAGCTGGTGCCTTTGTTAGGAGTAAAAGCGATAGACAGTTGACCCGTTGAGTTTATCGTAATGTGAATAACAGGGAACCCTGTTACGCGTGTAATGTTGTTGTGGTGGTGCATTTATTTTACATAAGTATGAATGAACAATAACGTTGTGCGCAAGGTTGTAAAAAAATTAACGCCACAAGTTCTTGTTTAAGATCATCCTTCAAAGAGTATGATATGCTTCTGTCCCGATAATTCCATCTAACCCCTTAGCTGGTGCCTTTGTTAGGAGTAAAAGCGATAGACAGTTGACCCCCATGAGTCCACCGTAGTGTGAATGACAGGGAAGCATGTTACGCTTGTAATGTTGTTGTGGTGGTGCGTTTATTTTACATAAGTATGAATGAACAATAACGTTGTGCGCAAGATTGTAAAAAAATTACCGTCACAAGTTCTTGTTTAGGATCATCCTTCAAAGAGTATGATATGCTTCTCTCCCGATAATTCCTTCTAACCCCATAGCTGGTGCCTTTGTTATGAGTAAAAGTGATAGACAGTTGACCCGTTGAGTCCATGGTATTGTGAATAACAGGGAAGCATGTTACGCTTGTAATGTTGTTGTGCTGGTGCATTTATTTTACATAAGTATGAATGAACAATAACGTTGCGCGCAAGATTGTAAAAAAATTACCGTCACAAGTTCTTGTTAAGGATCATCCTTCAAAGAGTATGATATGCTTCTCTCCCGATAATTCCTTCTAATCCCGTAGCTGGTGCCTTTGTTATGAGTAAAAGCGATAGACAGTTGACCCGTTGAGTCCATCTTAATGTGAATAACAGGGAACCCTGTTACGCTTGGTATGTTGTCGTGGTGGTGCAGTTATTTTACATAAGTATGCAAGAACCATAAGAATTTGCGCAAGATTGTAAAAAAAATTACCCTCAAAAGTTCTTGTTACGGATCATCCTTCATAGAGTATGCAATACTTCTCTCCCGATAATTCCATCTAACCCCGTAGCTGGTGCCTTTGTTATGAGTAAAAGCGAAAGACAGTTGACCCGTTGAGTCCATCGTAATGTGAATGACAGGGAAGCAGGTTACGCTTCTAATGTTGTTGTGGTGGTGCCTTTATTTTAGATAGGTATGAAAGAACAATGAGGCTTTGCGCAATATTGTATAAAACAATTAGCGGCAGAAGATGTTGTTTAAGATCATCATTCATAGAGTATTCTATTCTTCTCTCCCGATAATGTCTTCTGACGCCGTAGCTGGTGCCTTTTATATGAGTAAAAGCGATAGACAGTTGACCCGTTGAGTCCATGGTATTGTGAATAACAGGGAAGCATGTTACGCTTGTAATGTTGTTGTGCTGGTGCAATTATTTTACATAAGTATGAATGAACAATAACGTTGTGCGCAAGATTGTAAAAAAATTACCGTCACAAGTTCTTGTTTAGGATCAACCTTCAAAGCTTCTCTCCCGATAATTCCTTCTAACCCCATAGCTGGTGCCTTTGTTATGAGTAAAAGCGATAGGCAGTTGACCCGTTGAGTCCATCTTAATGTGAATAACAGGGAACCCTGTTACGCTTGTTATGTTGTCGTGGTGGTGCAGTTATTTTACATAAGTATGAAAGAACCATAAGAATTTGCGCAAGATTGTAAAAAAAATTACCGTCAAAAGTTCTTGTTTAGGATCATCCTTCACAGAGTATGCTATACTTCTCTCCCGATAATTCCTTCTAACACCGTAGCTGGTGCCTTTGTCATGAGTAAAAGCGATAGACAGTTGACCCCTTGAGTCCAACGTAATGTGAATGACAGGGAAGCAGGTTACGCTTGTAATGTTGTTGTGGTGGTGCCTTTATTTTAGATAGGTATGAAAGAACAATGAGGCTTTGCGCAATATTGTATAAAACAATTAGCGGCAGAAGATGTTGTTTAAGATCATCATTCATAGAGTATTCTATTCTTCTCTCCCGATAATGTCTTCTGACGCCGTAGCTGGTGCCTTTTGTATGAGTAAAAGCGATAGACAGTTGACCCGTTGAGTCCATGGTATTGTGAATAACAGGGAAGCATGTTATGCTTGTAATGTTGTTGTGCTGGTGCATTTATTTTACATAAGTATGAATGAACAATAACGTTGTGCGCAAGATTGTAAAAAAATTACCGTCACAAGTTCTTGTTTAAGATCATCCTTCAAAGAGTATGATATGCTTCTCTCCCGATAATTCCTTCTAATCCCGTAGCTGGTGCCTTTGTTATGAGTAAAAGCGATAGACAGTTGACCCGTTGAGTCCATCTTAATGTGAATAACAGGGAACCCTGTTACGCTTGTTATGTTGTCGTGGTGGTGCAGTTATTTTACATAAGTATGAAAGAACCATTAAATTTGCGCAAGATTGTAAAAAAAATTACCCTCAAAAGTTCTTGTTACGGATCATCCTTCATAGAGTATGCAATACTTCTCTCCCGATAATTCCATCTAACCCCGTAGCTGGTGCCTTCGTTATGAGTAAAAGCGAAAGACAGTTGACCCGTTGAGTCCATCGTAATGTGAATGACAGGGACGCAGGTTACGCTTGTAATGTTGTTGTGGTGGTGCCTTTATTTTAGATAGGTATGAAAGAACAATGAGGCTTTGCGCAATATTGTATAAAACAATTAGCGGCAGAAGATGTTGTTTAAGATCATCATTCATAGAGTATTCTATTCTTCTCTCCCGATAATGTCTTCTGACGCCGTTGCTGGTGCCTTTTATATGAGTAAAAGCGATAGACAGTTGACCCGTTGAGTCCATGGTATTGTGAATAACAGGGAAGCATGTTACGCTTGTAATGTTGTTGTGCTGGTGCATTTATTTTACATAAGTATGAATGAACAATAACGTTGTGCGCAAGATTGTAAAAAAATTACCGTCACAAGTTCTTGTTTAGGATCAACCTTCAAAGAGTATGATATGCTTCTCTCCCGATAATTCCTTCTAACCCCATAGCTGGTGCCTTTGTTATGAGTAAAAGCGATAGGCAGTTGACCCTTTGAGTCCATCTTAATGTGAATGACAGGGAAGCAGGTTACGCTTGTAATGTTGTTGTGGTGGTGCATATATTTTACATAAGTATGAATGAACAATAACGTTGTGCGCAAGATTGTAAATAAAAATTACCCTCAAAAGTTCTTGTTACGGATCATCCTTCATAGAGTATGCAATACTTCTCTCCCGATAATTCCATCTAACCCCGTAGCTGGTGCCTTTGTTATGAGTAAAAGCGAAAGACAGTTGACCCGTTCAGTCCATCGTAGTGTGAATGACAGGGAAGCAGGTTACGCTTGTAATGTTGTTGTGGTGGTGCCTTTATTTTAGATAGGTATGAAAGAACAATGAGGCTTTGCGCAATATTGTATAAAACAATTAGCGGCAGAAGATGTTGTTTAAGATCATCATTCATAGAGTATTCTATTCTTCTCTCTCGATAATGTCTTCTGACGCCGTAGCTGGTGCCTTTTATATGAGTAAAAGCGATAGACAGTTGACCCCCATGAGTCCACCGTAGTGTGAATGACAGGGAAGCATGTTACGCTTGTAATGTTGTTGTGGTGGTGCGTTTATTTTACATAAGTATGAATGAACAATAACGTTGCGCGCAAGATTGTAAAAAAAATTACCGTCACAAGTTCTTGTTTAGGATCATCCTTCAAAGAGTATGATATGCTTCTCTCCCGATAATTCCTTCTAACCCCATAGCTGGTGCCTTTGTTATGAGTAAAAGTGATAGACAGTTGACCCGTTGAGTCCATGGTATTGTGAATAACAGGGAAGCATGTTACGCTTGTAATGTTGTTGTGCTGGTGCATTTATTTTACAATAGTATGAAAGAACTATAAGAATTTGGGCAAGATTGTAAAAAAAATTACCCTCAAAAGTTCTTGTTACGGATCATCCTTCATAGAGTATGCAATACTTCTCTCCCGATAATTCCATCTAACCCCGTAGCT